>NC_135222.1:19405580-19425081 GCF_052324685.1 Brachyhypopomus gauderio | reverse complement strand
AAACCGAAGCGCTGCCCCGTGGGAAGCGGATGACATCATGACTGAAAGCAGTGGGGGGGTGGGGGGTGGGGGTTGGGGCGAATAGGACACGGTGTGTCCCGGAGACACAGCCCGTTTGTATCCCAGTCGGCTTGCCATATCTGATTACCTAACAACGCCCCCATACCACTCAACACCACCCTCCCCGCCCGCTGTTCGCCTACCCTGCCTGTACTCTCCTCAGCCCCGCTGAAAGACATCTCCACCAAAGCTGGCAAGAAAGATCAGGAACATTGTAACGCTGAAACCCGATGCTGACTGCTATAGAAGTGTTTATTCATCGGGGCCTGGGCTACGAGCCAATCAGGGCGCAATCACAATGGGTGAAGCTCCCAGGTCTGGTCCAATGAGGTGGCAGACCTGGCCTGGACTGGTGCTTACATCACAATGAGCAGTAATCAGGAGGTGCGTTGAGCTACGGGGTTCTTAAGTGTGAAATAATACGGTATCATTGCATGGCCTCACGCTCCTCTTTCAACCAAGCATTCTGGTTTTCAGGCCCGCACGCTGTGCGCTTTGGAGCCGATGGAAAAATGAAAGCCATCCTTGACCTCTGACCTGAGGGGAAAACCTACCCAATCATGATGACCTCATTATGAAGGGCCAGCCCTGACTCCTATTTTCCCACCTTTGATGTCAATCCATATATTTTCTCTCCTTCTTTAATGACAAAATGGCACCCATCCCACAGAGCCATCCTCTGATCGTTTTGATTTTCTACCAAGCTCGGAAGGTTCTGATTTCTAATTCCAATTCTGTTGATTCCTGGGAGCTGTTTCCAGGCAGTTCTGGCGTTAATCACAGACATGTGTCAGGACAGGAAGTGGAATAACAAACCAACCGGCCTACGTGTGGTCTGACTTGGGGCCATTCATCAGCTAATTTGAGGGGCCTTCGGACCGGCATCGTCAACAATTTGACCAGCCTAGAAAAGTCATACAAGGTGAGGTGTGTGTGTGTGTATGTGTGTGTGTGTTTTCGTGTGCCCCGACCCTTGGTGTCGTGGACAGCCGAAGCAGTGAATGTTTCGGCTGTGTAAGGTGTTAGCCAATGGGGCCGTTGCTCTACAGTCCCTGTGATCATGCCCCGAGTTCCACACAGTTTGAATGAAAACAGCGGCACATGGCATCCTTGCATGGTGAGAGGTCGCCTTCTTCCATCTCCCCCGTAAATCCGGACATAAACAACAGATCGGCTGCTTTCAATGCTCACGGTGTTACCCCTCTTTGGCTGCCCCTCCCCAACACACACACACACACACACACACCTTTTTTATGGGGGAGGCACTACACGCCCATGTCCATTAGCCGATGCATTAGCCGCGGTTATTAGCGCGTTGACGCCGAGAGTAGCGACGGCATCCTGTGACGCCCGCGCCGTCCGTTTCCACGGGGACGCTTCAGTGATGTGGTGGGAGTAACGAGGCCCCTGGACGGAGGGGGGGGGGGGGGGTTCGCCACGGCTCCTCGCCGTTACCGCGCCCGCTAGCGCGTGTGACTGCCGCGACCCAGAGGGGAGACAAAGGGCTTCCTCTGAGGCCAGAACACGCAACAGCGTGGCTTTCACATGCAAGGGCTCTCGGTGAAATTTAATACAAGGAGAGAGTTAATGTTACAGGGAGATGGGGAGAGAATAGGAGTGTGTGTGAGAGATAGATAGAGAGAGAAAATCTATGTTCATGTGCTAGTAATGACCTTTTCTGCTTGGAGCAACATTGCCCCCTGTAGGTGGATACTGGGACATAAATTTGGATACCTGTCCTGCTGGCCACAGAACGGCTTTGTTCAGTGCCTGTGGCCTCCAGCAAAGCCCTGTGAAGCCCTGTGTGTGTGTGTGTGCGTGTGTGAGTGTATGTGTTTGGGCCTTTGGGAGTGTATAGACTAACCACATTTAAAAGTACATTTGGCTTTTCAGAGAATTTCTTTTATTTCTTTCATGTCTGATAACCTAATGTGGGCCACAGGAAGCTTTGCCTTAAGCACATAAGCACTAGTGTTGTGTGTCGACGGCATCCACAGTTGGCCTGACCCCGTCTGTGGAGTACGGTGAGCAGCTCAGTACACTCCCCCTTCATCATTCAGGAGAAATGCTTAACTGAACCTGTAGCAGTGTCTTACTGGTACTGAACCGGTAGCAGTGTCTTACTGGTGCTGATCCAGTAGTAGTGCCTTAGTGGTGCTCACACTGAACCGCAGTGGCTCATGAACCATTTACCTCAACAGTCTGGCTCATTTAACCGCGACAGCCATTAAATAATCATGCATTCTTCCTCCAGTCCTCCAGGAACCATTATGAAATATTCATCTTTGTGCTACGTAAGTGATTTGTCAAAAAAACATGGGGGGGGGGGGGGGGGGGGGGGGGGGTGACTGTTGTTGCCTTAGTTACAAGGGCTTTGCTCTCACCAGAGACTGTCTGCCGTCGCCTTAGTTACGAGGGCTTTTCTCACACAAGAGACAGTCTGCGGTTGCCTTAGTTATGAGGGTGTCTCTCTAGTCAGAAACAGTCTGCAGTTGCCTTAGTTATGAGGGTGTCTCTCTAGTCAGAAACAGTCTGCAGGCCTCATAGTTACAGGGGCTTTTCTCTCGACAGAGATAGTCTTCAATTGCCTTAGTTACGAGGGCATCTCTCTCACCAGAGACAGTCTGCAGTCGCCTTAGTTACGAGGGCTTCACTCTCTTAGAACGAGGCCAGAGGGGGGGAGGGGGGGTGTCAATGTCATAGCCCTACTGTTTCCATAGAGACAGCGAGTCAATTATTAATGTCTTCATCCATTTTTTACATGCAGCCATTTAGAATCTGGGTCAGGCAGGGTCAAAGATCAAGCTGACATCATGACATTACATCGTGTGCTCGACCTGCACACTCGGACCATACAGGACGCTCCGACTTTAGCCAGTAAGCCACGATGTGCCTGAACACTGACGGTCTTTATCCAGCCCCGACAAACCAGCAGCCCACCACATGTACACGCAGACATTACTAATCGCCTGCTCACCTGACACCCGCCCACGTTGTGTTTTTATGTGTCTCCCCGTAGGAGCAAGCTGCTATATAAGACCAAGACGCCGCTTCACCTTACAAGAGGAGAACACCAGTTGTAGCCTCAGGGGTCACGTGGCCAGCGGCGGGGTTGGGGGTGGTGTGTGGGGTGTTGGGTGTTGAGGTTTGTGCGGACCAGCCGAGCGGCCTATCGGGAGACTGTTCCCAGCGTGGCGGGGGAGGACGGGGGGGTCTAGCGGGAGTGTAAATAGAGGAAACAGACACGCTGCGTCGAAGAACCGCAGACGACCCGCTCCCTTCAACGGCCCGAAAGCTCCACATCTGCTGCTGTCGTCTGGAACACAGGAAGACCTGGGAGGAGGTCACGCGGGCAGGAACTCAACCCGGTTCCCCCACGGCGCTCAAACGGGTCACGAGCTTGAATTCCACTCTTCTAATGTGAAAACCATAAACCAAGAAAATTCTCATACAAGAGCCTGACTGTACATGCTTCTCGTTGCCTTGCTAGCTCTCTGTTAGGGTTCACTAGACTGCTTCTCATTACGGGAGAGCACTGAATCAGCAGTCTGCGTTCCCGTGCAATTCGAGCTCTCCGACCTGAAAGAGCGGCGTGCATGTCAGTAGCGACAGCCCGCGGGGTGTGCTGACGTATCCAGACCAGAACGAGCCTTTTCTCTCTTCTTTTGCTCACACAGCCCGTAGGAAGTCACACGGCTGCACGCCCGTGATCTCCTCCCTCCTCTAGCACGTGGCGTGACATGTGGACGGCGTCGGCTACGCCCCGGTACAGCGGAGCAGCTCGGCGTTTCCCTCGGCTCCGTTCCTAAGGTCCGGGCCCACGCCTCACTCGACCCCAGTCACCGGCTGCGTAGCTCCGCCCTCTCACCCACTGGAGGGTCTCGATGCAAGGCAATGCATCTTGGGGGTGAGAGATACACAATTAAGAGTGCGTCTATTGGGCAGCCCGGTGGCCCGAGAGGCTCCAGAAGCAGAGAAGAAACAACTCTGATGAGAAGGAATGACTTGTCTGCTCACAGCTGAGACAAGCAAGAGATCAGGGGCATAATGAAAGAACCAGCACCCAGCCAGCCAGCACACGGCATCAGTAACCGCACCCACAGCCGCGCACTTAGCCACGGACTCCAACTCGACTGGAGTGCACAGGGATTTGCAGCCTCGATGATGAGGGAACTGAATCCTGATGGTAGTGCACATGGTGTTCAGTACTGGGTAAAGAAGCCTCGGCAGCTTGCCTGGGGGTCACAGCTAGTAATGGCTGGGCGCCTCTCGGTACGGTCGCATGCTCTGCTGGGTGCAATCTAGCAGAGGACAGATGGAAGGACGCTCAAAGCAACGAGCAGAGGAATTAGAGGCTGTCTCCAGTCAGACACTGTCACAATTCAGTTTCAAAAACACACACGCACGCACACAAAACCTCTGTCGGTGCCCGTATTTGAAGGATTGGCATTACTGTGTTGGCAGCCTGCTAATTATGGCACTGCATGAGCCCGGCTGGCACCAGACACAATTAAGTGTTTGTCTGCAGAGTGGCACACAGGGGGGGGGGGGGGGGGGGGGGGTTCTAGCAGGTTTTCCCCTCAGCTGTCAGAATGCTATTAGCTGCCCACACCCTCGCATAGCATAAACAAATGGAGCCGGGGGGCGCAGAGGAAGAACGCAGAAACATCTCTGATGTGTGTAACGCGTCCATCACGTATTATTAGAACTACAGACACAAACAAAATAGGGACACGGGGACCGTATGCGCCGTGAAATGGAAGCGCTGCGGGTCTGAGTGACTCTCTCGGACATTCACACATACTAATAAATGTGACCTATCATCGTCATAGCACCGGAGAAGCCTTCTGTGGGGCAATAAATATTTGGTTTTGATGCAAGAAATTGTGTGTTTTTGGATAAAGGAGCGTCTCGGTCGCTGCCTTCCGCCAACGGGAAGCAGGACGTGGGTTTTCAAACGGGCCTTTGTAAAAATCTGGCCCGACGCTGGCCTCACTGACTCGGGGAGTCTGGGTTTCAAAGCTCATCTGCTGTTGTAGTTTGCACTGGTGCGTTAAACCCTTCGCCATAACAGCCAGCCGCGTCTCACCACTGAGGGCGGCGGAGTTTTCCATCCCCAACAGCAACGCTGTAAACACCACTGGATCATTTTGAGCGAGGGGAGAGCTGACATGGCCTTTGAGATGCTGCTTCGTCAGCAGGCTCACTGCTGTAACACTGCAGATAACGGGAAAGCAGGCGGCCAACGTACTGCTTTGTTTGAATAGCTAAATTTAAGTGCCTACTGGGAAGTGACTTTATGCATATACGTAGAAAATACCAAACACTTCACATAATAGATGCCGTCCCTCACCTATACCATTCACATAAACATGCCAACTTCTCCACAAACAAACCAAATGAATCATGCAAACCAAATGAAACATTTCAGGAAAGCCTCCCCGAGGACACGCTACTGCTATACTTGTTAAACATAAATACCTTCCCAGGTACCGAGCCAAGCCATCAAGTGCCCAAGAGAAATGTTGATTTAATACAGCACGAGTCTTCCTGCATCCAGGTCATATTTGGCAGCTCAAGTGCGCCATCTGCGGGTCATTTTTATTTACTCACGCTCCCATTTTGTGGTGGAAACTTCACTTCTACAAAGCGAAAGATCTGCGCCACAAGTCATCGTGCCTGTGCAATAACCTCCGAGATGTGGCAACCCACGTACAAATGTATTTAGCACACATCTTGCGTCACTTCCACACCCTCAGCAGTACTTTATCTGTAGCACCGATCCAAAGAGCAAACGGTGTGTAAACAGAAGCGATCATTTGCTAATGAAATTGCATCTGCTTTGTTAATGCTGGTCATGACTTTCTAGACAAGGTGATACGAATTGTACTATAGAACTGCAAGGGTCTCCACGTTTTATATTAGATATTACCTGCCAAATATGTATACATAGCCATGGACAAGTACCAGCAGTAATAAAGAAAGCAAATTTAGTTACCCAGTGCTGTGCTCCTATTAATCACCGTAGCCCCGAATTGCCTTTCAATTTTCTTAGCCCTTCTGCTCCAATTCAATGCTGCCCTCTAGTGACTGACGAAACAAGTGACTAGTACAATTTATTACTTTGTTGATTAAAACATACAGGCACGAAATACACAATCCTTTAAAAAATCAACACTATATACAAAACAGTCTTAAATATGCCTAAAATGTAGGCTGGTAAAGGAAAGATTCTTTAAACACGTGTAACTTTTTTTCCAAAAAATCATTCCGGATGGTTCTTATCGTGATGATTCAGTGGCGTTTTCACAATGTCCAAACATTTCCTGAGACGCGTATGTCATGTAGAGGAACCCATCCTCGTCTTTGTGGTCGTTGTACACCTGTGCCAGGGTCAGCGACATGCTAGCGATGCCCGTGTTGTCGATGAGCAAATAGAAGGCTTGGCTGGGCATGAGGGTCATTCGGTTTCTGAAGGGCAAGAATAAAAAACGACAGTTTGTAAATGGGGTAGATAGGCAAATGCTTCCATTTTAGTGATGTTGCAAAGACGTAGCAAACAAATACTTAAACTTGGACAACACTTACGAAAAAAAAATGAACGTACCTAATGATGGTAACGAACTGGGTCATGGTGAGTTCTTGTGGAACAAGAAACTTTGTTTTATCCAAGGGTGGGAGATATTTTTCCCGATGGTATCGTTCAATTATCACCTAGAAGATAACGAGTTGTTTAAGCACAAATAATACTTTAACCAAAACACCAGCTTCTATCGTTCTAGATCTCACCGGAACTTTAGTAGGAAACTTGGTTCGGATTCCTGCCACCTCTTGTTTTCGCAATGCTGTTCATAAAAAAACATGTCGTTAGAAGGATGTCACAGAGTCTTACATTGTGCTACGTGATGATCTACTACAACCTTTAGCCTACATAAAAGCGAAAACAGTTTTACCAAAACTTTTCCTCTGTTTGAAAGGCTTGGGATGTTTGGGTTTCTCAAATGGAGCCATAGCGAGATTTTCTCTCCTCAGCGAGTTTCCCACGGCCTCTGACCTGCTTACACTAATTGCTCATGAAGCCCACCTAACCCAAATTAAATAGTGCAAGTTGTGGTGACGTATGACGGCCACCGGCGGCCTGATCCAACCCATAGGCCTACTGCCTTTCCACTCCTTCCAGAGTGAGGAGGTTCGTCGAACCTCTTTTAGCAATAACCTCTTTTATCTGTCAAAAAGATTTTTCAAACCTGCTAATCAAAAGGCATTTTATTTGTCTTACTGTCTAAAGTGTAATGTTTCTTAATCAGTACATCAGGCCTTAAATTAAAGTCACAATGAAAGATTCGTTGAAACTGAACTTAAAATGTGTTTGAATTTTGGTATGTGGTATTGGTTAAAAAAAAAAAAAATCATAGGCCTGTTGAAACTAAACCACAAGTCCCATCATGCGTAGCGAGCAGCTCTCAATGCATTCGTATCCGATTGGTTGTTTACGATCGGAGTTGTTTTGTTGTAGCCAACCAGAGTGGAGCGTGTTGACGGGGCCCTCCGCTCCGTCTGTGGGCGTGAGCTCGCCGCTAACGTCACGAAATAACAACCGATTACTCGTTTTGAATTTACTTGCCCAGTAGAGAGAGCTGTCGGTAGGCCAGTTGTTTGTTTTCCCCCCTGTCCTCCTCCTCCTCCTCTTCGAGTAGTGAAGCGGATATTGTAACTCGTTAAACAGCGGCGTCAAAGCGGAGCCATCCGACGAAGCGTCGTGCCAGTCTGGGCGAGCGGAGCGCACATTCCTGGCCTGGCCATGGACGAGCAGGCCGGCCCCGGCGTGTTCTTCAACAACAACTCCGTGTTGCCCGCGGGCGTGAAGGCGCCGCAGCCGGGCGACGTCGGAGGCGGAGAAGCCGCCAGGGCGCAATACAGTATCCCGGGGATCCTGCACTTTCTGCAGCACGAATGGGCCCGTTTCGAGGTGGAACGAGCGCAGTGGGAAGTGGATCGGGCCGAGCTGCAGGTACACACACACACACACACGGATATATATTTGATGGTGGTTTTCGGGTGTGTTTTATGCGGTGCTCCACTCGGAGAGGCGACACTTTCTCCGCCTGGTTGTCACAGCTCACTGGTGCCTCCGTACAGTCACGCAGCTGGATGGGGGAGACGTTCAGCTGGGTGAGCTTTGCGAAATTTCCGCCGGCCGCGGCGTGGAAGTAGCTCAACTTTTTCTTCATTTAGGGGCCTGTTCGCCGTCCTTGGCTCTCCGAAGGAGGTTCTGTGAGCCGGGGAAGAGTCCCGGGTGAGATTCGGGTGAGACCCGGATTGGTCTAGCCGAGCTCCGCGCTGTGTGCGACGGGTCTGTGCAGGAATTCCAAAAATGTCCCCGGCTCGCTAACTGTGTCGGGCTCGTAACTCACACAACCGGTTCGTGATCCGTACCTGTCGTGACACAATTGGGATTTTTTTCCGAAGGAATACGAGTCGAGGTCGAATTCTTTGTCTCCGTGGCTTTATTTGTATTTATTTTCCACGGTTTTACTAAGATGTGCTGCAGATTGAGGTGGGTTTGTAAGCAACTAGATATGAAACACCAAAGCAGACGTGTGACACCAGTGATGCACACCGACCCACTGTGTGTTTCGGCTTGAATACCATTCAATACACTGAATACATTCAGCTGCAATAAAGATGCATAACATGAACAGTGTATTAATTATTTTGGTTAACCAGGCTGACGATTTGATACCTCCGCTATACCCTTTCAGCACGCAGTCACAGACCTTGACAGGGGGCATATAAGGATATTGGTTAAAATGGTCAACAAACACCTTTTATGTCCCAGTCTAACAGCACCGTATTCTTCCTAGACAGCTGCGCGTCTCACAGTGTCCGTGCCATTTGAGATACTCTGGCCTTTAGATACTCTGGTACAAAGACCAGTGATACATTCGAGTCTTACATTACTGGTGTGATGCCCTTTTAAGTCTTTGTGCATCACTAACTCTGGAAAAAGAAGTTTACAAACCAATGCTTATTACATCTACATGCACTCAAAAGCAGGGGTGCAGCATTAGCTGATGGAGAGGAGACTACGTTTGACTGCTGGACTGGGCAAAGGAGACGCCAGGTTTGGTAAAGGAGGCCGTGGCGGTGGGAGAGGGCCTGGCCGGTGTCTTCCTCTCGGCCTGCGGCTACCAGCGTTTCTCCCGCCTTTCAGCGGAGCAGCCAGAGCGTCTCTGATACAGCGTGGGAAAGAGAATAGGATTAAGGATTAACGCCCCTGTGGATTAGATGCCTTTGACACGGGGATCGTTTAGTTTTTTTGTTTTCCTTTATTGCTTCAACTAAGATGACATTTAAAGGGTCACCTGCATCTACAGATGGACACCATGTAGTATAATTTCCCAAATGTTCAGTTAGGTAACTCGCACACCTGACCTGGTTTGGAATTTCCTTCAACAAAAGTGGTGAACAGGTAGAGACGTCACGTGGACTCAAGTCTGCACTCAGCCACTCGGTTAACATCTCGCACGACTGCTTTTCCCAGCCAGAGAGTCGTTTGTCTTCTCACAGGATAGTGGTAATCATAATCTGTTAAATAATATATTGGCAGCTCGTTGTGTAAATACTGATTGATTATTAAGCCCGGAGGCTTTTAGGAAACTGGTTCTGTGGTCTGTGGTGCCCGCACACTTATGACATTTGAGCATTTGCTGCTTGTGTCTCGCACCTGGGGGTTTCAGGGTTAGCCAGTGTTAGCTGGGATTTACAAGCTCATCTCCATGGTGACTCATTCTTCTGCACTGCATAGCTTTCTCTCTCACTCCCTGGTTTCTCTCTCTCTCTCTCTCTCTCTCTCTCTCTCTCTCTCTCTCTGTATATCTTGCATCTAAATATATAAATGAGGAAATATAGGGATAAGGGATTAGGGAAGGAGGAAATGTTTCAGCCATACTGGTTTTAGTACTGCAACACTGGGTCTGGTCCCTCCAGCAGGTTTGGTTCTCCACGCACCGTGGCTGTCGGCTAAGCGGCGGCTCCTGCCTTAGCCGGTCCCTGCCGCGCCTCGAGACGGGCCTGTCGGAGGCAGTGAGGCAGTCCTGCGGGAGGAGTGTGGGCTTGTGGCTACGTCACATAACTATTGCTGAATATCCCCCCATTAATTCAGCTTGGCATCTTTTCATCCGTGTGCCCCTCTCTCTCACTCACTCACTCACTCACTCTCTCCCTGTACTTTTAAAGTGATTTTAATATTACAGGACAAACGTGTTGCTATATACAGCAATGAAGATCAGTCTTGAGGTGTATTAATTACACTGGTTAACCCTTGACGTAACGTAGTTAAAGAACGATGTGACCTGGTTTAAGGTTACAGAACACGAGAGTGCCTGATTCTCCGTTCCACCCACCGAGCGTTCGTGCGGAGCGTCGGGGAGCGCTCAGCCTGCTTTCGGCAGAATCAAAATTGCTGTTTGCTCGAGGGCCCATTTGCATATCATGTTTAGCAACATCAGTAGGCAACAAAGACGAGTATCGATCAGCGATCTCCAAACTGTAAGGATCAATACACTGCGCAGATGTGAATATGTTCTCTTACACTGGAATGTGAGAGAAAGAGAGGCCTGTGTGTGTGTGTGTGTGTGTACCTGTTTTGACTGTGCTGGTGATGTCAGGAGGGCCTCTCTCCATCAGAGCAGCACACTGTGTGCCAGCCTGCGTCTCCTGTCATAAGTAACCCTGGCTGCTCTCTCTGTCTCTCTCCCTCACCCCTTCACTGTCAGAACGTTTGCTCCACATGTGTCTTTATTTGCCCCTTTACTGCATACTCTGCTTTGGCGAACAAGTGTGTGTGTGTGTGTGTGTGTGTGTGTGTGTGTGTGTGTGTGTGTGTGTGTGTGTGTGTGTGTGGAGTCCTGCTCTACCTCCACCGCCCACACGGCGGTTCCTCCCCGCCCCGCCCTTGGCTCAGCCAGCGTTCTCAGACAGGATCACGTGAACAGAAGGGAACCTTTCCTCCAGTGCAAGTCGCTACTTGTATTCGCTCCTGTTTACACGGCTGTAAAGAGGAGTAGTGAAGGCGTAGTGTTTCCACTCCTGCTGTAGCTCTGGGCAGCCAGCTGGGGTTCCACATGTAGATGTTTGGCGGTGGGTAGTCCTGCTCTAACCTGAACTGGACCAGACTGACCGCTTGTGCAGTAGTACTTTGATCCACCAATTAGCCAAAGGTCAGCGTCTCCAGATTTACTTCCCAGAGGTGGTCTTTTATAGCGCCACGTCCACGGTTGAACGAATCGGTCTGAGCAGGCGTGTCAAACTTTGTGAGGCTCAGAGAAGGACCACCACTGAAGAGGAGGGTCAGCCATGTTTCACGTGCCTGTGCGTGCGTGCATATTTTGTATTGGTGTGCATTTTTTTTACATGTGTGTTTCTGTGAGAGAGAGAGAAGCAGACAAGGAGATTATCGTTTACATCAGAGATGGTTCAGGCAGGGGACCCATGGAAGCAGCAGAAAGCCACAGCTCGGTTACAGTATCAGGTTCCCCTCCAGTGGTGGAGATGAGGAGAACCACAGCTCGGTTACAGTATCAGGTTCCCCTCCAGTGGTGGAGATGAGGAGAACCACAGCCCAGTTACAGTATCAGGTTCCCCTCCAGTGGTGGAGATGAGGAGAACCACAGCCCAGTTACAGTATCAGGTTCCCCTCCAGTGGTGGAGATGAGGAGAACCACAGCCCAGTTAGTGTATCAGGTTCACCTCCAGTGGTGGAGATGAGGAGAACCACAGCCCAGTTACTGTATCAGGTTCACCTCCAGTGTGGTGGAGATGAGGAGAACCACAGCCCAGTTACTGTATCAGGTTCACCTCCAGTGTGGTGGAGATGAGGAGAACCACAGCCCAGTTACTGTATCAGGTTCACCTCCAGTGTGGTGGAGATGAGGAGAACCACAGCCCAGTTACTGTATCAGGTTCACCTCCAGTGTGGTGGAGATGAGGAGAACCACAGCCCAGTTACTCTTATCAGGTTCACCTCCAGTGGTGGAGATGAGGAGAACCACAGCCCAGTTACTCTATCAGGTTCACCTCCAGTGGTGGAGATGAGGAGAACCACAGCCCAGTTACTGTATCAGGTTCCCCTCCAGTGGTGGAGATGAGGAGAACCACAGCCCAGTTACTCTATCAGGTTCACCTCCAGTGGTGGAGATGAGGAGAACCACAGCCCAGTTACTGTATCAGGTTCCCCTCCAGTGGTGGAGATGAGGAGAACCACAGCCCAGTTACTGTATCAGGTTCCCCTCCAGTGGTGGAGATGAGGAGAACCACAGCCCAGTTACTGTATCAGGTTCCCCTCCAGTGGTGGAGATGAGGAGAACCACAGCCCAGTTAGTGTATCAGGTTCACCTCCACTGTGGTGGAGATGGGCAGTCAGGCATCCTCTGGTATCACTGCAGCTGGGTGGCTGTGTTTTCTTCACCTTAGCTCACGGAACTTCATTCAGTCGATCAATATCACTCGTCGGTGAGCTTAAAATAGCATTGGGTTCTGTAATCCTACAGTAACCAAGCTCATTCCCAGCAGCAGTGACTTTATGGCGTGTTCCCTTTGATTTCGGCTTTATTAGCGGTTAGCTCTCAGGACTTAGCCGTCTTAACACCTTAAGCCGTCTCGTGGTGGTTCTAGGAGGAATGTCGCCAAGAGTGCAGCGTTTCTCATAAAACTCTGCGTACTCCGATCACTCTCCACACGACGTGAGTTCCCACGGTCTCTTCTCATCTCTCATAATCTCCCCTTTGACTCCCTCCATCTCCACCTGTCTCTCCTGTCTCCGGCCTCCGCTCAGACGCCTGGAGTCCGTGTAAAGGGTGTAGTTGAGCGGACGGACGTGGGAAGATGTGCTGTAGGTGAGATGTGGAGTGGGTGGGGCAGTTAGGACCTGTTGTTTGGGCTGCGTAGGCAGGGGTGTTTTGCGGAATTGTTTTCGTATTTCCCGTTTGTTAGCTCAATCCTAATCTGGCCCCAGGCAGAGGGGCATGCCATCGCAGCACCGCCTCTGATATTTCCGTATTTCCATGCACTCAAACCTGCCTTCACACCCCAACACCAAGCTGTGCTGCTTAGAAGTCACTGGCAGTGCTTCACACCTATGTAAGAATAATCCCCCACCAACGTCCTCGCTGAGAGCATCCAAGCCTCCGTGTACCTGGCGAGCTTCCCTCCAACATCTCTCTCCGCCGCTGGGGCAGAATCCACGTGGGCGCCGTCTTAAATGGTGTGATTCACCATTTGAATTTCCAAACGGTCCGTGAGGCGGTAGCGTTCCCTCCAGATGCCCGAGGGGTTTTTGTCACATGTTCGGAACGAGGACGCACGTAGAGTCCATACATCCATACATACATGATTCTCTATTAACTAACACCCTATGTGGTGCACCCTATGTAGTGCACCCTATGTAGTGCGCTCTCTAAGCTATAAAGCATTAGCTGGCGTCCTGCGTGGGTTGCTATGTAGGGTGTAAAAGCCTTCAAGCATCCCCCAGAGAGGAGCGTTATTTCTCCTCCTCGTGTCATTGCTGCATGTTTTTCCGTGCTGCTGTCACCCACTGCTTGCTTGTTAGTGGTCTGGGCTCTGGGTTCCTGCAGCGCTGCTTTGCAACAGTGTCTACAATGAGAAGCCAGATGAAAACCAATTCGACCAATTCTCACACATTTTTCCAAATCGGTCGTCTTCACGAAATTCTGAAGTGTTCGACCTCTTAAATCCTGCCCCCTCCCCCACTGGGGTGATCATCACGCCTTCGGTAATTGAGTTTCGAGGGCCGAGGTGATGACCTCATCCAGCCTGGCGTCTCCGTGGAGTCTGTAGACTCTGTCCCAGAGGCCTGAAAGTGGCATCGGCAGAGGACGCAGAGCAGAGCTTCATATCCGCCCGTTTGCTCTGGAGGTTCTTCTCCCAGGATCCCAGGATACACATCCAGATAACTAGTATGGTACTAGTAGCTTTTCCATCCTAAGCTTTTCTGTAAAAGCCCATCGGAATACACCCCCACGGCACGTTAAGAGGTCTTCTACCCATCATGCCACTGAATGGAAACCTTTTTGAACGATGTTTTTGAAGGCACATACTGGCATGCTTCCACGTCCTTCTGCCATTCCACCCGAGAAGATATTGGCAGGTGACCCGCCAATGACCCGTTCCTAGTGGTGTTGCTGTTTTAACTGAGCGAGTTGTTTGTGGTCCAGCCACCACCCACAGGCGCGCAGAGCCGAGGTTCTTGTCCCGCCCCTGTGCTACGGACGCACTCCTCCGTCGAGCCGCAACGGGTCCCTGCCTGAGGGTTCTTCCTGCAGGTTCAAGCTTGTCCCACTGTTCTGAGGTCAGTCGTGGGCTCTTCGCTGGTTGCCTCGCTCAGCTGATTATCGGCGAGGATTTCCGGAGCAGAGAGAGCGAGGGTTCTCCCTGGACCTCCGTCTCGGACCTGCTCTAGGGCGTTTGACAGATTTATGGCGGGGATGTTCTCTGCTTCCCCCAGAGAAACTGCTGTTGTCGGATCATAAATCACTCAAGTGATGCGGAGTTTTGTTTTGAAAGATATTTTTCTTGCACTCACATTCTTTCTCTCTCTTTCACAGACACATACATACACTTGTGTGGATTCTCTCTCTCTCTCTCTCTTTCTCTGCAATAGCAGTCTAGCGTGAGGCGTTCAGGTCAGGCACTAGCACACATGTGCGTGAGACATTCCATGTGGGCAGTGACCGACTAAAAGTGTGGCGCCTGCCCAGGCCGCAACATCCCCTCCGGCAGGGACGGGCCCTCTGACTTCAGGGGTCCGTGTCGTCCGTCGGGCGTGCCCTGTGGCGATCGGCGAAGCACGACCCAGCCTCTCCTGCGTGCTCAGAGCTGCGTGTCTGAGCGCTTCCTCCGCTCTACGCAAGCACTTCCGCGAGAGCAAAGATACGAGCAAACGTCAACGTGCAGCTGCTGACTTGCTCTGAGCCGCGCGGGTGTAATCGGGGGCTCATTACCCCAAGAGCTTCCTTCCTGCCCCCCCACCACACGCACGCGAGCACACACGCACACACTCGGGCCTTTGCTCTATACACAGAGAGAACTGTGCCTCTATGCAATAAGACACGCCGCTCTCCGTGACAGACCTGTCAGAGACCGTCTCAAGGTGAAGTGTGTGGGTTTGGAGCTACGTCACCGAGCTATTCCTGACCTCCCCTACGCCTCCACCCACTTCTGCTTCGTGTCTCCCGTTCTCTACTCCTCTCCTTCCTCTCTCGTCGGTGGAAAAAGACCATGTTGTCCTCTGGCACTTCCCGTGGAGGCTTTGGTAGGCCTCTCGCACAGACAAAAGCGAAAATGAGCTCGTCCTCTCTCGGGAGCAGCCACGGAGCTTGAAGTCCCAGAGGAGAATTTAAACCGGCTCTCCCGGATTCTCCGTGGCCTGCACAGCCGCTGCCTGCAAGGAAACGGCACGAGAAGCACTCAGAGTGCTGAGCGACGGTATTATTGAGGGCACCTAAACGGCTCCCCGGCTGTCTGAAGGAGACGCGAGTGCGATTTAGCGGGTAATTTCCTCGGTGAGGGAGTGGAGCGCGGCGGTGTTTGCGTTTGCTGTTTTCTCGCCGCCGAGCGTCAGGGAGCCACTCTGAGTCATCAGCACAGGCCACATTCCAGGGCTTTTCCTCGCCGCCGTGCAGAGGACGCGTGTCCGCAAACTGCCCATCAGGCTGCAGAAGCAGAGGAAAATGGGAAGGGTCACACGCACACGCCTCTTTTAACGGGTTGTGTGTGTGTGTGTGGGGGGGGGGGGGGGTAACCTTGTTGACCCTGTGTCACACGTGATCTGTTCCTCCACATACCCTCACCTTTATAATCACTGAATTTTGCTTCTGTCAAACTTTTTTTCATGTCCTCGTCATAGATGTCGTCTTGGACAAAGAGCACCAGACTCGGCGCCGTGCTAGCATGTTTGGCGCGGGAGAAGCCGTGCTAGCATGTTTGGCGCGGGAGAAGCCGTGCTAGCATGTTTGGCGCGGGAGAAGCCGTGCTAGCATGTTTGGCGCAGGAGAAGCCGTGCTAGCATGTTTGGCGCGGGAGAAGCCGTGCTAGCATGTTTTGCGCGGGAGAAACCGTGCTAGCATGTTTGGCGCGGGAGAAGCCGTGCTAGCATGTTTTGCGCGGGAGAAACCGTGCTAGCATGTTTGGCGCGGGAGAAGCCGTGCTAGCATGTTTGGCGCGGGAGAAGCCGTGCTAGCATGTTTGGCGCGGGAGAAGCCGTGCTAGCATGTTTGCGTGTGTGTGTTGCCGTGAATATTTCCGATGGAAACTCCGAGCTTCCTGCTTGCACCACATGCTGTGTTGGCGGAGAGCTTCGCCAAACACACCCCCGTTCTTTTAATAGAACTCTGCGGGCTTAAAATGGGAAATGGAGTGAGTGATAATCAATTGGGTTACCCAGTTTCCCTCTGCATTTAGGTCACACCCCCTCCACATCGGCGATTCCTCCCCCCGTTTCAGCCTCTTTCTCCCTGGTCATTGTGGAGGGGGGGTCAACTGACCTTCCACGACCCCAGCTGGGTCCTGCAGCGTTAATGGGCCGCCCTGCAGGTCGTCTGCAGCGGCCACGCGTCACGCCTGCCTTCAAACTGAGAGTTTGCCGAGGGAGTGTGGTATTTGCCCTCGCTGGCACTGTACCAGCTGCCTCTGCAACCCTGCATACGGGCATGACCATGCTGCCCATGCTTGCAATGCAGAGGGCAAGGTTTAAAGGTCGTGACCTTCCTCTGGAGCGTGACGTGTTCTACTCAAAAGGTCCTGCGTCTAGAGGAACAGCAACAAATATGCATAGGACTTGTATTAACATGGATGGATAATATGAGGTAATAACCAATTAATGCCCACAGTTGTGTGTGAGGCGTCGGTGAGGAACACATTATCCTCCTGCTGTCTCCTCACCAGCGTACATGATGAACCAAACAGAGTTTGTAGCGTAAAGGATGCGTAAGGAAAGCGTAAAAGCTACAAAACTTTCACGTAATGGCGTAACGGTAGCATGAAGGCTACATAACAGCAGTTAGTGTCTGAAAAGAGAATCTCTGTACCTCTAGCCTACAGATGGCAGGGTGCTGTATATGCCAGAGCTCAGTGAAAGCATTTTGCGCGTGTACACACACACACACACACACACACAAGTCTGGGTGAGCCCATGGGTGTGGTTGTTTGTGTTTGCTGGTAGCTTTATGGGTGTGCTAAATCTGATTAATCCTGATCCCTCTTTGTTTGGGCACTAATTCAACCCAACACATAGGCAGCCATTAAACAGCAGATGGGCCCTTTGTCCAAGATGCTGTGGACAGAGTCCAGAAGCCACACAACGTCCATAAACGAGCATTGAGGAGCTGAGAGGAAAACACTGGCTGTCCTGGCCTTTCTGTGGCCTAGCGAGTTGACCTTTAGAGGAGCGTGTAGCTGCGTCCGCTGTGGAACACGAGTGAGGCTGGCGGCTCTAATCTGGCGTAACTTTTCTGGCACGAGTCTTGTTGCACACTCTGTCCTCGTTGCTAATACCAACCCAGAGCATCGGGAGGTGGAGTGTGGCTGCCTGCACCCAGACTGCTGTTCACCCCAGACGTGCGTCACTCCTGGAAGATGGTAGAATGCTTTGAGAACCTGAGAACTCATGAGGTGTGTGTGTGTGTGTGTGTGTGTGTGTGTGTGTGTGTGTGTGTGTGTGTGTGTGTGTCAGGCTCAGATTGCCTTCCTGCAGGGGGAGAGGAAGGGTCAGGAGAACCTGAAGAAAGATCTGGTGAGGAGGATAAAGATGCTGGAGTACGCTTTGAAGCAGGAGAGGTGAGACCCCGCCCACCCAGTACCCGCCCACACCACAATACCCCACACCACCACCCAGTACCCGCCCACACCACAATACCCCACACCACCACCCAGTACCCGCCCACGCCACCACTCGGTACCTGCCCACACCACAATACCCCACACCACCACCCAGTACCCGCCCACACCACCACCCACACCACCACCACCCAGTACCCGCCCACACCACAATACCCCACAGCACCACCCAGTACCCACCCACCACACCACCACCCACACCAAACCACCACTCACACCACACCCAGCACTCACCACACCACCCAGTACCCGCTCACACCACCACCCAGTACCCGCCCACACCACCCATCCAACACCCATCCACACCACACCACCACCCATGCCAACATCTCCTACAACCCCACCCATCCCAACACCACCCAACCACCATCAGCCCTCATTATAACACTTTTCCCTGTACACAAAGAATGCTTTCAATTTCATGAGCATAATTTCCACTTTACATTTTCCTTTGATTGAGCGCTTTTTGACTTGGTCATTTATCATACGTTCTCAGTGTGTTCCTCTTGCATTCTCTCTCTAGCACCTCTAAAATCTCATTGAAACTCTCTCTGCCTCTGTTGCTTTCTCCATCTCACGATTGTGTCTCTGCCTCTCTCTTTCTCTCTCTCTCTCTTTCTCTCTCTCTCCTCTCCCACTCTTAGCAACCTTTGTCTTTTCCTCCCTTCCATTTCTTTCTATATTTGTCTCTCTTTCTCTTTCTCCCTCTCTCTCCCCCTCCATCTCTCTCCATCTGTCTAACACTGTTGTAGCAGATTATGAGTCATTCTTGGTCCCAGGTCAGGCTGAAGTGGTGTAGGACCAGGGTCCATGGTGAGGCTTTTAACCACAGAAACCCACCTGCTGCAGCAAAGGACCCGTCGTTTGAGCTGCTGCGAATACTCCTGCTTTGGTCTTGCGTCTCTGCCCTCTCCTTCCTCTTGGGTTCCCGCCCTTTCCCAGAGCGGCTCGGCAGATGCCAGACGCGGTTACCCTCTTGCTTGTGCTGCGTTTGGTCCGTTTGCCGAGACTGTGGTGTCGGCCATGCCGCCCAGGGCGTGTGGGCATCTCGCCCGTCCCGCCCTGTCTACCGGAGCTGTGCGGACCGCGGTCATGTGACCAGGCTGCTCATGTGATGAGCAGCACTCTTCAATCCTCCAGCACAGCGTGCACAATTTATAGAATCAATCAGCAAAGCGTCCTAGACGGTGTCAGAGTGCCAAGTGGGCGTTCTGCTGTAGCCTTGGCAACAGCGCCACTAAAACCTTCTCTGTTTTTAGGGCGAAGTACCACAAGCTGAAGTACGGCACCGAGCTGCTGCAGGGAGACATGAAGCCGCCGAGCTATGACTCAGGTAGGTCAAAGCCCGTCTGAGTGCCAAACGGAGAGTTTTGCGTGGGTTGCGCAAGGAATGCTGAAAGATAAGAGGGTGTGGCCTGTGTGGTGCTGATGACCTTTGCCCCCTTCCCCTCCCTTCCAGACGATGGGAACGAGAACGAGGCGCTTCCTGAGCCGCCCAACAGTCAGCTCAGCTGGAAGCAGGGAAGAC